>NC_088234.1:19850718-19855718 GCF_036934945.1 Oncorhynchus masou masou | reverse complement strand
TCCTGCCTTAGACTGGACTACACACTGAGACAGAGGGGGAGAGAAAGGGGGGAGGGGGAGAGAACAGGAGAGAGAGGGGTGGGAGAGAGGGATTGAAGAGTGGAAAGAGAGAGAGAGGGAGGGAGAGAGAGATGGAAGAGTGTGAAGAGAGAGATGGAAGAGTGTAGAGAGAGATAGAAAGGGAGAGAGAGATAGAGAGAGGTAGAGAGAGATGGAAGAGTGTAAAGAGAGAGAAAGAGGTAGAGAGAGAGATGGATGAGTGTAAAGAGAGCGGCAGAGGTAGAGAGAGGTGAATGAGTGTAAAGAGAGAGGAAAGGAGAGAGAGAGATGGAAGAGTGTTTAGAGAGAGAGGAAGGAAGATAGAGAGGTAAGAGTGTATAGAGAGAGAGGAAGGAAGAGAGAGATGTAAGAGTGTTTAGAGAGAGAGAGGAAGGGAGAGAGAGATGGAAGAGTGTTTAGAGAGAGAGGAAGGAAGAGAGATATGTAAGAGTGTTTAGAGAGAGAGAGGAAGGGAGAGAGAGATGGAAGAGTGTTTAGAGAGAGAGGAAGGAAGAGAGAGATGTAAGAGTGTATAGAGAGAGAGGAAGGAAGAGAGAGATGTAAGAGTGTATAGAGAGAGAGGAAGGAAGAGAGAGATGTAAGAGTGTATAGAGAGAGAGGAAGGAAGAGAGAGATGTAAGAGTGTATAGAGAGAGAGGAAGGGAGAGAGAGATGGAAGAGTGTAAAGAGAGAGAGGAAGGAAGAGAGATATGGAAGAGTGTATAGAGAGAGAGGAAGGGAGAGAGAGATGGAAGAGTGTAAAGAGAGAGAGGAAGGAAGAGTGTATAGAGAGAGAGGAAGGGAGAGAGAGATGGAAGAGTGTAAAGAGAGAGAGGAAGGAAGAGAGAGATGTAAGAGTGTATAGAGAGAGGAAGGGAGAGAGAGATAGAAGAGTGTTTAGAGAGAGAGAGGAAGGGAGAGAGAGATGGAAGAGTGTTTAGAGAGAGAGAGGAAGGGAGAGAGAGATGGAAGAGTGTTTAGAGAGAGAGGAAGGAAGAGAGAGATGTAAGAGTGTATAGAGAGAGAGAGGAAGGGAGAGAGAGATGTAAGAGTGTTTAGAGAGAGAGGGGAAGGAAGAGAGATATGTAAGAGTGTATAGAGAGAGAGAGGAAGGGAGAGAGAGATGTAAGAGTGTTTAGAGAGAGAGAGGAAGGGAGAGAGATGGAAGAGTGTATAGAGAGAGAGGAAGGGAGAGAGAGATGGAAGAGTGTATAGAGAGAGAGGAAGGAAGAGAGAGATGTAAGAGTGTTTAGTGACATGGAAATGTCTGCTCTACCCAAAATTACAACCAATTAATTGCAGCATTACCACAAAAATGGAAGAGGCAAGTAGAATGGGAAAAAAGTAAGGAACTTGTATGTCGGCCCTGTATTAAAGAACATAAATGGTTAAAGAAAAATGTGATAAATAAAAACATATACCGATTTCATTTAAGGACCAAAAAACTGACAACTGTGCCATATAAATTGCAAAATAGTTGGGAAGAGATTTTCAATGTATCCATTCCATGGCACATGGTTTATGAATTGATACGCAAAACAACACCGGATTCAAAACTTCACATTTTTCAATATAAATTACTATACAAAATTCTTGCAACTAATACACTGCTCAAAAAAATAAAGGGAACACTTAAACAACACAAGGTAACTCCAAGTCAATCACGCTTCTGTTAAATCAAACTGTCCACTGAGGAAGCAACACTGATTGACAATAAATGTCACATGCTGTTGTGGAAATGGAATAGACAACAGGTGGAAATTATAGGCAATTTGCAAGATCCCCAATAAAGGAGTGGTTCTGCAGGTGGTGACCACAGACCACTTCTCAGTTCCTATGCTTCCTGGCTGATGTTTTGGTCACTTTTGAATGCTGGCGGTGCTTTCACTCTAGTGGTAGCATGAGACGGAGTCTACAACCCACACAAGTGGCTCAGGTAGTGCAGCTCATCCAGGATGAGACATCAATGCGAGCTTTGGCAAGAAGGTTTGCTGTGTCTGTCAACGTAGTGTCCAGAGCATGGAGGCGCTACCAGGAGACAGGCCAGTACATCAGGAGATGTGGAGGAGGCCGTAGGAGGGCAACGACCCAGCAGTAGGACCGCTATCTCCGCCTTTGTGCAAGGAGGAGCACTGCCAGAGCCCTGCAAAATGACCTCCAGCAGGCCACAAATGTGCATGTGTCTGCTCAAATGGTCAGAAACAGACTACATGAAGGTGGTATGAGGGCCTGACGTCCACAGGTGGGGGTTGTGCTTACAGCCCAACACCGTGCAGGACGTTTGGCATTTGCCAGAGAACACCAAGATTGGCAAATTCGCCACTGGCACCCTGTGCTCTTCACAGATGAAAACAGGTTCACACCTGACTGACATTAGGTACCGAGATGAGATCCTCAGACCCCTTGTGAGACCATATGCTGGTGCGGTTGGCCCTGGGTTCCTCCTAATGCAAGACAATGCTAGACCTCATGTGACTGAAGTGTGTCAGCAGTTCCTGCAAGAGGAAGGCATTGATGCTATGGACTGGCCCGCCCGTTCCCCAGACCTGAATCCAATTGAGCACATCTGGGACATCATGTCTCGCTCCATCCACCAACTGTCCAGACTGTCCAGGAGTTGGCGGATGCTTTAGTCCAGGTCTGGGAGGAGATCCCTCAGGAGACCATCCGCCACCTCATCAGGAGCATGCCCAGGCGTTGTAGGGAGGTCATACAGGCACGTGGAGGCCACACACACTACTGAGCCTCATTTTGACTTGTTTTAAGGGCATTACATCAAAGTTGGATCAGCCTGTAGTGTAGTTTTCCACTTTAATTTTGAGTGTGACTCTGAATCCAGACCTCCATGGGTTGATAAATTTGATTCCCATTGATCATTTTTGTGTGATTTTGTTGTCAGCACATTCAACTATGTAAAGAAAAAAGTATTTAATAAGAATATTCCATTCATTCAGATCTAGGATGTGTTATTTTAGTGTTCCCTTTATTTTTTTTGAGCAGTGTAGAATGTTATATATATGGGGGATACAATCTTCCCAGCTCTGTAGATTCTGCTGTGAGGAGGCAGAGTCATTAGATCATTTATTTTGGTATTGTCCATATGTAGCTCGTTTTTGGTCACAGGTCCAGGAGCAGTGTAGAATGTTATATATATGGGGGATACAATCTTCCCAGCTCTGCAGATTCTGCTGTGAGGAGGCAGAGTCATTAGATCATTTATTTTGGTATTGTCCATATGTAGCTCGTTTCTGGTCACAGGTCCAGGAATGGCTGAAGAATTGCAACATTTGCCGAGAACTAACACTGCAGATATCAATACTGGGTGATTTGAAAAGCCATAGTCAATCAATCAATAATACAATGGTTATTTTAGCAAAAATGTTTATTTTTAATTTCCAATCTGTAGAAGCTACAAGAATAGGAAGGTTCAGTTATTTTGTGAAGCATCACAGCACAGTTGAAAAATATATGGCAAATAGAAATCCGAAATGGATGATGTTAAGGGATAGATGAAAGGGGTTTAATGGAGCTGAAGGGTGGGACTGGATGGTGTTGAGGGATAGATGAAAGGGGTTTAATGGAGCTGAAGGGTGGGACTGGATGGTGTTGAGGGATAGATGAAAGGGGTTTAATGGAGCTGAAGGGTGGGACTGGATGGTGTTAAGGGATAGATGAAAGGGGTTTAATGGAGCTGAAGGGTGGGACTGGATGGTGTTGAGGGATAGATGAAAGGGGTTGAATGGAGCTGAAGGGTGGGACTAATAACAAGATAAACAATGTAAAACATACGGGATCTGTAAAATGTATATAGGTTCGGAACTTTTGTTAAATAGCACAGTTACAAATAGAAATCAAACTGGATGGACATCAGAAATAGAGGAAGGACTAAGAACAAACAAGAGAGAACTATTGTAAAGTAGACTGTGTCTGTAAAATGTGTATAAGTGTATAAATTGAAGGTAAAAGCAGAAGTGTGTATTAGTTTACTCCGATTGGGGGATCGGCGGTAGGGTTTGCGGGGAATAATAAAGGTATGTTCTTAAAAAAATGTATGAATGTCTATATAGGTATGTGTATGTATATATGTGGGAGAGAGAGATGCATGCGTGAATGAATATTTATATTTACCAAAAAATATGGGGGATTGGAAATGATGCAGACAATTACATTGGAAGCAACATTCTTTCCGCAATATTAAGCTGATCCTCTCTCTAAAATGAAATAGAACGACAAAAAAAGAAAAAGTGTAAAGGGGTAGATAGGAAGGGAGAGAGAGATGGAAGGGAGAGAGAGAGAGAAGGGAGAGAGCGATGGAAGGGAGAGAGAGATGGAAGGGAGAGAGAGATAGAAGGGAGAGAGAGATGGAAGGGAGAGAGATGGAAGGGAGAGAGAGATGGAAGGGAGAGAGAGAGAGAAGGGAGAGAGCGATGGAAGGGAGAGAGAGGTGGAAGGGAGAGACAGATGGAAGGGAGAGAGAGGTGGAAGGGAGAGAGAGGTGGAAGGGAGAGAGAGATGGAAGGGAGAGAGAGATGGAAGGGAGAGAGAGATGGAAGGGAGAGAGAGGTGGAAGGGAGAGAGAGGTGGAAGGGAGAGAGAGATGGAAGGGAGAGAGAGATGGAAGGGAGAGAGAGAGAAGGGAGAGAGAGGTGGAAGGGAGAGAGAGGTGGAAGGGAGAGAGAGATGGAAGGGAGAGAGAGAAGGGAGAGAGAGGTGGAAGGGAGAGAGAGATGGAAGGGAGAGAGAGGTGGAAGGGAGAGAGATGGAAGGGAGAGAGAGATGGAAGGGAGAGAGAGAGAAGGGAGAGAGAGATGGAAGGGAGAGAGTGAGAGAAGGGAGAGAGAGATGGAAGGGAGAGAGAGAGAGAAGGGAGAGAGAGATGGAAGGGAGAGAGAGGTGGAATGGAGAGAGAGATGGAAGGGATAGAGAGGTGGAAGGGAGAGAGATGTGGAAGGGAGAGAGAG